>NW_028114204.1:0-27351 GCF_964289735.1 Phaethon aethereus | reverse complement strand
GCACTCTCTCTCCTCCAAGGAAGGTGCTAGGCAGGAATTGTCTTGCTGGTCCTCACTTGCCCTGGCAGTCATTGCAGATAAACAGCAAGACTCGGGCTCTGCTCTTTCCTAGCCTTGCAAACAGGCACTCTGCTTTTTCTCACTCTCGCTCTCCAAAAAGCAAAATGAAACGTTGCACTCTCTCTCCTCCAAGGAAGGTGCTAGGCAGGAATTGTCTTGCTGGTCCTCACTTGCCCTGGCAGTCATTGCAGATAAACAGCAAGACTCGGGCTCTGCTCTTACCTAGCCTTGCAAACAGGCAAAGCAGTTTGTCTCCCTCGTGAGCGCCAAAATGCTAAAATGAAACGTTGCACTCTCTCTCCTCCAAGGAAGGTGCTAGGCAGGAATTGTCTTGCTGGTCCTCACTTGCCCTGGCAGTCATTGCAGATAAACAGCAAGACTCGGGCTCTGCTCTTTCCTAGCCTTGCAAACAGCCAAAGCAGTTTGTCTCGCTCGTGAGCGCCAAAATGCTAAAATGAAACGTTGCACTCTCTCTCCTCCAAGGAAGGTGCTAGGCAGGAATTGTCTTGCTGGTCCTCACTTGCCCTGGCAGTCATTGCAGATAAACAGCAAGACTCGGGCTCTGCTCTTTCCTAGCCTTGCAAACAGGCACTCTGCTTTTTTCACTCTCGCTCTCCAAAAAGCAAAAATGAAACGTTGCACTCTCTCTCCTCCAAGGAAGGTGCTAGGCAGGAATTGTCTTGCTGGTCCTCACTTGCCCTGGCAGTCATTGCAGATAAACAGCAAGACTCGGGCTCTGCTCTTTCCTAGCCTTGCAAACAGCCAAAGCAGTTTGTCTCGCTCGTGAGTGCCAAAATGCTAAAATGAAACGTTGCACTCTCTCTCCTCCAAGGAAGGTGCTAGGCAGGAATTGTCTTGCTGGTCCTCACTTGCCCTGGCAGTCATTGCAGATAAACAGCAAGACTCGGGCTCTGCTCTTTCCTAGCCTTGCAAACAGCCAAAGCAGTTTGTCTCGCTCGTGAGCGCCAAAATGCTAAAATGAAACGTTGCACTCTCTCTCCTCCAAGGAAGGTGCTAGGCAGGAATTGTCTTGCTGGTCCTCACTTGCCCTGGCAGTCATTGCAGATAAACAGCAAGACTGGGGCTCTGCTCTTTCCTAGCCTTGCAAACAGCCAAAGCAGTTTCTCTCGCTCGTGAGCGCCAAAATGCTAAAATGAAACGTTGCACTCTCTCTCCTCCAAGGAAGGTGCTAGGCAGGAATTGTCTTGCTGGTCCTCACTTGCCCTGGCAGTCATTGCAGATAAACAGCAAGACTCGGGCTCTGCTCTTTCCTAGCCTTGCAAACAGCCAAAGCAGTTTGTCTCGCTCGTGAGCGCCAAAATGCTAAAATGAAACGTTGCACTCTCTCTCCTCCAAGGAAGGTGCTAGGCAGGAATTGTCTTGCTGGTCCTCACTTGCCCTGGCAGTCATTGCAGATAAACAGCAAGACTCGGGCTCTGCTCTTTCCTAGCCTTGCAAACAGCCAAAGCAGTTTGTCTCGCTCGTGAGCGCCAAAATGCTAAAATGAAACGTTGCACTCTCTCTCCTCCAAGGAAGGTGCTAGGCAGGAATTGTCTTGCTGGTCCTCACTTGCCCTGGCAGTCATTGCAGATAAACAGCAAGACTCGGGCTCTGCTCTTTCCTAGCCTTGCAAACAGCCAAAGCAGTTTGTCTCGCTCGTGAGCGCCAAAATGCTAAAATGAAACGTTGCACTCTCTCTCCTCCAAGGAAGGTGCTAGGCAGGAATTGTCTTGCTGGTCCTCACTTGCCCTGGCAGTCATTGCAGATAAACAGCAAGACTCGGGGCTCTGCTCTTTCCTACCCTTGCAAAAAGCCAAAGCAGTTTGTCTCGCTCGTGAGCGCCAAAATGCTAAAATGAAACGTTGCACTCTCTCTCCTCCAAGGAAGGTGCTAGGCAGGAATTGTCTTGCTGGTCCTCACTTGCCCTGGCAGTCATTGCAGATAAACAGCAAGACTCGGGCTCTGCTCTTTCCTAGCCTTGCAAACAGCCAAAGCAGTTTGTCTCGCTCGTGAGCGCCAAAATGCTAAAATGAAACGTTGCACTCTCTCTCCTCCAAGGAAGGTGCTACGCAGGAATTGTCTTGCTGGTCCTCACTTGCCCTGGCAGTCATTGCAGATAAACAGCAAGACTCGGGCTCTGCTCTTTCCTAGCCTTGCAAACAGCCAAAGCAGTTTGTCTCGCTCGTGAGCGCCAAAATGCTAAAATGAAACGTTGCACTCTCTCTCCTCCAAGGAAGGTGCTAGGCAGGAATTGTCTTGCTGGTCCTCACTTGCCCTGGCAGTCATTGCAGATAAACAGCAAGACTCGGGCTCTGCTCTTTCCTAGCCTTGCAAACAGCCAAAGCAGTTTGTCTCGCTCGTGAGCGCCAAAATGCTAAAATGAAACGTTGCACTCTCTCTCCTCCAAGGAAGGTGCTAGGCAGGAATTGTCTTGCTGGTCCTCACTTGCCCTGACAGTCATTGCAGATAAACAGCAAGACTGGGGCTCTGCTCTTTCCTAGCCTTGCAAACAGCCAAAGCAGTTTGTCTCGCTCGTGAGCGCCAAAATGCTAAAATGAAACGTTGCACTCTCTCTCCTCCAAGGAAGGTGCTAGGCAGGAATTGTCTTGCTGGTCCTCACTTGCCCTGGCAGTCATTGCAGATAAACAGGAAGACTCGGGCTCTGCTCTTTCCTAGCCTTGCAAACAGGCACTCTGCTTTTTCTCACTCTTGCTCTCCAAAAAGCAAAATGAAACGTTGCACTCTCTCTCCTCCAAGGAAGGTGCTAGGCAGGAATTGTCTTGCTGGTCCTCACTTGCCCTGGCAGTCATTGCAGATAAACAGCAAGACTCGGGCTCTGCTCTTACCTAGCCTTGCAAACAGGCAAAGCAGTTTGTCTCCCTCGTGAGCGCCAAAATGCTAAAATGAAACGTTGCACTCTCTCTCCTCCAAGGAAGGTGCTAGGCAGGAATTGTCTTGCTGGTCCTCACTTGCCCTGGCAGTCATTGCAGATAAACAGCAAGACTCGGGCTCTGCTCTTTCCTAGCCTTGCAAACAGCCAAAGCAGTTTGTCTCGCTCGTGAGCGCCAAAATGCTAAAATGAAACGTTGCACTCTCTCTCCTCCAAGGAAGGTGCTAGGCAGGAATTGTCTTGCTGGTCCTCACTTGCCCTGGCAGTCATTGCAGATAAACAGCAAGACTCGGGCTCTGCTCTTTCCTAGCCTTGCAAACAGCCAAAGCAGTTTGTCTCGCTCGTGAGCGCCAAAATGCTAAAATGAAACGTTGCACTCTCTCTCCTCCAAGGAAGGTGCTAGGCAGGAATTGTCTTGCTGGTCCTCACTTGCCCTGGCAGTCATTGCAGATAAACAGCAAGACTCGGGCTCTGCTCTTTCCTAGCCTTGCAAACAGGCACTCTGCTTTTCTCACTCTCGCTCTCCAAAAAGCAAAATGAAACGTTGCACTCTCTCTCCTCCAAGGAAGGTGCTAGGCAGGAATTGTCTTGCTGGTCCTCACTTGCCCTGGCAGTCATTGCAGATAAACAGCAAGACTCGGGCTCTGCTCTTTCCTAGCCTTGCAAACAGCCAAAGCAGTTTGTCTCGCTCGTGAGCGCCAAAATGCTAAAATGAAACGTTGCACTCTCTCTCCTCCAAGGAAGGTGCTAGGCAGGAATTGTCTTGCTGGTCCTCACTTGCCCTGGCAGTCATTGCAGATAAACAGCAAGACTCGGGCTCTGCTCTTTCCTAGCCTTGCAAACAGCCAAAGCAGTTTGTCTCGCTCGTGAGCGCCAAAATGCTAAAATGAAACGTTGCACTCTCTCTCCTCCAAGGAAGGTGCTAGGCAGGAATTGTCTTGCTGGTCCTCACTTGCCCTGGCAGTCATTGCAGATAAACAGCAAGACTCGGGCTCTGCTCTTTCCTAGCCTTGCAAACAGCCAAAGCAGTTTGTCTCGCTCGTGAGCGCCAAAATGCTAAAATGAAACGTTGCACTCTCTCTCCTCCAAGGAAGGTGCTAGGCAGGAATTGTCTTGCTGGTCCTCACTTGCCCTGGCAGTCATTGCAGATAAACAGCAAGACTCGGGCTCTGCTCTTTCCTAGCCTTGCAAACAGCCAAAGCAGTTTGTCTCGCTCGTGAGCGCCAAAATGCTAAAATGAAACGTTGCACTCTCTCTCCTCCAAGGAAGGTGCTAGGCAGGAATTGTCTTGCTGGTCCTCACTTGCCCTGGCAGTCATTGCAGATAAACAGCAAGACTGGGGCTCTGCTCTTTCCTAGCCTTGCAAACAGCCAAAGCAGTTTGTCTCGCTCGTGAGCGCCAAAATGCTAAAATGAAACGTTGCACTCTCTCTCCTCCAAGGAAGGTGCTAGGCAGGAATTGTCTTGCTGGTCCTCACTTGCCCTGGCAGTCATTGCAGATAAACAGCAAGACTCGGGCTCTGCTCTTTCCTAGCCTTGCAAACAGGCACTCTGCTTTTTCTCACTCTCGCTCTCCAAAAAGCAAAATGAAACGTTGCACTCTCTCTCCTCCAAGGAAGGTGCTAGGCAGGAATTGTCTTGCTGGTCCTCACTTGCCCTGGCAGTCATTGCAGATAAACAGCAAGACTCGGGCTCTGCTCTTACCTAGCCTTGCAAACAGGCAAAGCAGTTTGTCTCCCTCGTGAGCGCCAAAATGCTAAAATGAAACGTTGCACTCTCTCTCCTCCAAGGAAGGTGCTAGGCAGGAATTGTCTTGCTGGTCCTCACTTGCCCTGGCAGTCATTGCAGATAAACAGCAAGACTCGGGCTCTGCTCTTTCCTAGCCTTGCAAACAGCCAAAGCAGTTTGTCTCGCTCGTGAGCGCCAAAATGCTAAAATGAAACGTTGCACTCTCTCTCCTCCAAGGAAGGTGCTAGGCAGGAATTGTCTTGCTGGTCCTCACTTGCCCTGGCAGTCATTGCAGATAAACAGCAAGACTCGGGCTCTGCTCTTTCCTAGCCTTGCAAACAGGCACTCTGCTTTTTTTCACTCTCGCTCTCCAAAAAGCAAAATGAAACGTTGCACTCTCTCTCCTCCAAGGAAGGTGCTAGGCAGGAATTGTCTTGCTGGTCCTCACTTGCCCTGGCAGTCATTGCAGATAAACAGCAAGACTCGGGCTCTGCTCTTTCCTAGCCTTGCAAACAGCCAAAGCAGTTTGTCTCGCTCGTGAGTGCCAAAATGCTAAAATGAAACGTTGCACTCTCTCTCCTCCAAGGAAGGTGCTAGGCAGGAATTGTCTTGCTGGTCCTCACTTGCCCTGGCAGTCATTGCAGATAAACAGCAAGACTCGGGCTCTGCTCTTTCCTAGCCTTGCAAACAGCCAAAGCAGTTTGTCTCGCTCGTGAGCGCCAAAATGCTAAAATGAAACGTTGCACTCTCTCTCCTCCAAGGAAGGTGCTAGGCAGGAATTGTCTTGCTGGTCCTCACTTGCCCTGGCAGTCATTGCAGATAAACAGCAAGACTCGGGCTCTGCTCTTTCCTAGCCTTGCAAACAGCCAAAGCAGTTTGTCTCGCTCGTGAGCGCCAAAATGCTAAAATGAAACGTTGCACTCTCTCTCCTCCAAGGAAGGTGCTAGGCAGGAATTGTCTTGCTGGTCCTCACTTGCCCTGGCAGTCATTGCAGATAAACAGCAAGACTGGGGCTCTGCTCTTTCCTAGCCTTGCAAACAGCCAAAGCAGTTTGTCTCCCTCGTGAGCGCCAAAATGCTAAAATGAAACGTTGCACTCTCTCTCCTCCAAGGAAGGTGCTAGGCAGGAATTGTCTTGCTGGTCCTCACTTGCCCTGGCAGTCATTGCAGATAAACAGCAAGACTGGGGCTCTGCTCTTTCCTAGCCTTGCAAACAGCCAAAGCAGTTTGTCTCGCTCGTGAGCGCCAAAATGCTAAAATGAAACGTTGCACTCTCTCTCCTCCAAGGAAGGTGCTAGGCAGGAATTGTCTTGCTGGTCCTCACTTGCCCTGGCAGTCATTGCAGATAAACAGTAAGACTGGGGCTCTGCTCTTTCCTAGCCTTGCAAACAGCCAAAGCAGTTTGTCTCGCTCGTGAGCGCCAAAATGCTAAAATGAAACGTTGCACTCTCTCTCCTCCAAGGAAGGTGCTAGGCAGGAATTGTCTTGCTGGTCCTCACTTGCCCTGGCAGTCATTGCAGATAAACAGCAAGACTCGGGCTCTGCTCTTTCCTAGCCTTGCAAACAGCCAAAGCAGTTTGTCTCGCTCGTGAGCGCCAAAATGCTAAAATGAAACGTTGCACTCTCTCTCCTCCAAGGAAGGTGCTAGGCAGGAATTGTCTTGCTGGTCCTCACTTGCCCTGGCAGTCATTGCAGATAAACAGCAAGACTCGGGCTCTGCTCTTTCCTAGCCTTGCAAACAGCCAAAGCAGTTTGTCTCGCTCGTGAGCGCCAAAATGCTAAAATGAAACGTTACACTCTCTCTCCTCCAAGGAAGGTGCTAGGCAGGAATTGTCTTGCTGGTCCTCACTTGCCCTGGCAGTCATTGCAGATAAACAGCAAGACTCGGGCTCTGCTCTTTCCTAGCCTTGCAAACAGGCACTCTGCTTTTCTCACTCTCGCTCTCCAAAAAGCAAAATGAAACGTTGCACTCTCTCTCCTCCAAGGAAGGTGCTAGGCAGGAATTGTCTTGCTGGTCCTCACTTGCCCTGGCAGTCATTGCAGATAAACAGCAAGACTCGGGCTCTGCTCTTTCCTAGCCTTGCAAACAGCCAAAGCAGTTTGTCTCGCTCGTGAGCGCCAAAATGCTAAAATGAAACGTTGCACTCTCTCTCCTCCAAGGAAGGTGCTAGGCAGGAATTGTCTTGCTGGTCCTCACTTGCCCTGGCAGTCATTGCAGATAAACAGCAAGACTCGGGCTCTGCTCTTTCCTAGCCTTGCAAACAGCCAAAGCAGTTTGTCTCGCTCGTGAGCGCCAAAATGCTAAAATGAAACGTTGCACTCTCTCTCCTCCAAGGAAGGTGCTAGGCAGGAATTGTCTTGCTGGTCCTCACTTGCCCTGGCAGTCATTGCAGATAAACAGCAAGACTCGGGCTCTGCTCTTTCCTAGCCTTGCAAACAGCCAAAGCAGTTTGTCTCGCTCGTGAGCGCCAAAATGCTAAAATGAAACGTTGCACTCTCTCTCCTCCAAGGAAGGTGCTAGGCAGGAATTGTCTTGCTGGTCCTCACTTGCCCTGGCAGTCATTGCAGATAAACAGCAAGACTCGGGCTCTGCTCTTTCCTAGCCTTGCAAACAGCCAAAGCAGTTTGTCTCGCTCGTGAGCGCCAAAATGCTAAAATGAAACGTTGCACTCTCTCTCCTCCAAGGAAGGTGCTAGGCAGGAATTGTCTTGCTGGTCCTCACTTGCCCTGGCAGTCATTGCAGATAAACAGCAAGACTGGGGCTCTGCTCTTTCCTAGCCTTGCAAACAGCCAAAGCAGTTTGTCTCGCTCGTGAGCGCCAAAATGCTAAAATGAAACGTTGCACTCTCTCTCCTCCAAGGAAGGTGCTAGGCAGGAATTGTCTTGCTGGTCCTCACTTGCCCTGGCAGTCATTGCAGATAAACAGCAAGACTCGGGCTCTGCTCTTTCCTAGCCTTGCAAACAGGCACTCTGCTTTTTCTCACTCTCGCTCTCCAAAAAGCAAAATGAAACGTTGCACTCTCTCTCCTCCAAGGAAGGTGCTAGGCAGGAATTGTCTTGCTGGTCCTCACTTGCCCTGGCAGTCATTGCAGATAAACAGCAAGACTCGGGCTCTGCTCTTACCTAGCCTTGCAAACAGGCAAAGCAGTTTGTCTCCCTCGTGAGCGCCAAAATGCTAAAATGAAACGTTGCACTCTCTCTCCTCCAAGGAAGGTGCTAGGCAGGAATTGTCTTGCTGGTCCTCACTTGCCCTGGCAGTCATTGCAGATAAACAGCAAGACTCGGGCTCTGCTCTTTCCTAGCCTTGCAAACAGCCAAAGCAGTTTGTCTCGCTCGTGAGCGCCAAAATGCTAAAATGAAACGTTGCACTCTCTCTCCTCCAAGGAAGGTGCTAGGCAGGAATTGTCTTGCTGGTCCTCACTTGCCCTGGCAGTCATTGCAGATAAACAGCAAGACTCGGGCTCTGCTCTTTCCTAGCCTTGCAAACAGGCACTCTGCTTTTTTTCACTCTCGCTCTCCAAAAAGCAAAATGAAACGTTGCACTCTCTCTCCTCCAAGGAAGGTGCTAGGCAGGAATTGTCTTGCTGGTCCTCACTTGCCCTGGCAGTCATTGCAGATAAACAGCAAGACTCGGGCTCTGCTCTTTCCTAGCCTTGCAAACAGCCAAAGCAGTTTGTCTCGCTCGTGAGTGCCAAAATGCTAAAATGAAACGTTGCACTCTCTCTCCTCCAAGGAAGGTGATAGGCAGGAATTGTCTTGCTGGTCCTCACTTGCCCTGGCAGTCATTGCAGATAAACAGCAAGACTCGGGCTCTGCTCTTTCCTAGCCTTGCAAACAGCCAAAGCAGTTTGTCTCGCTCGTGAGCGCCAAAATGCTAAAATGAAACGTTGCACTCTCTCTCCTCCAAGGAAGGTGCTAGGCAGGAATTGTCTTGCTGGTCCTCACTTGCCCTGGCAGTCATTGCAGATAAACAGCAAGACTCGGGCTCTGCTCTTTCCTAGCCTTGCAAACAGCCAAAGCAGTTTGTCTCGCTCGTGAGCGCCAAAATGCTAAAATGAAACGTTGCACTCTCTCTCCTCCAAGGAAGGTGCTAGGCAGGAATTGTCTTGCTGGTCCTCACTTGCCCTGGCAGTCATTGCAGATAAACAGCAAGACTGGGGCTCTGCTCTTTCCTAGCCTTGCAAACAGCCAAAGCAGTTTGTCTCCCTCGTGAGCGCCAAAATGCTAAAATGAAACGTTGCACTCTCTCTCCTCCAAGGAAGGTGCTAGGCAGGAATTGTCTTGCTGGTCCTCACTTGCCCTGGCAGTCATTGCAGATAAACAGCAAGACTGGGGCTCTGCTCTTTCCTAGCCTTGCAAACAGCCAAAGCAGTTTGTCTCGCTCGTGAGCGCCAAAATGCTAAAATGAAACGTTGCACTCTCTCTCCTCCAAGGAAGGTGCTAGGCAGGAATTGTCTTGCTGGTCCTCACTTGCCCTGGCAGTCATTGCAGATAAACAGTAAGACTGGGGCTCTGCTCTTTCCTAGCCTTGCAAACAGCCAAAGCAGTTTGTCTCGCTCGTGAGCGCCAAAATGCTAAAATGAAACGTTGCACTCTCTCTCCTCCAAGGAAGGTGCTAGGCAGGAATTGTCTTGCTGGTCCTCACTTGCCCTGGCAGTCATTGCAGATAAACAGCAAGACTCGGGCTCTGCTCTTTCCTAGCCTTGCAAACAGCCAAAGCAGTTTGTCTCGCTCGTGAGCGCCAAAATGCTAAAATGAAACGTTGCACTCTCTCTCCTCCAAGGAAGGTGCTAGGCAGGAATTGTCTTGCTGGTCCTCACTTGCCCTGGCAGTCATTGCAGATAAACAGCAAGACTCGGGCTCTGCTCTTTCCTAGCCTTGCAAACAGCCAAAGCAGTTTGTCTCGCTCGTGAGCGCCAAAATGCTAAAATGAAACGTTACACTCTCTCTCCTCCAAGGAAGGTGCTAGGCAGGAATTGTCTTGCTGGTCCTCACTTGCCCTGGCAGTCATTGCAGATAAACAGCAAGACTCGGGCTCTGCTCTTTCCTAGCCTTGCAAACAGGCACTCTGCTTTTCTCACTCTCGCTCTCCAAAAAGCAAAATGAAACGTTGCACTCTCTCTCCTCCAAGGAAGGTGCTAGGCAGGAATTGTCTTGCTGGTCCTCACTTGCCCTGGCAGTCATTGCAGATAAACAGCAAGACTCGGGCTCTGCTCTTTCCTAGCCTTGCAAACAGCCAAAGCAGTTTGTCTCGCTCGTGAGCGCCAAAATGCTAAAATGAAACGTTGCACTCTCTCTCCTCCAAGGAAGGTGCTAGGCAGGAATTGTCTTGCTGGTCCTCACTTGCCCTGGCAGTCATTGCAGATAAACAGCAAGACTCGGGCTCTGCTCTTTCCTAGCCTTGCAAACAGCCAAAGCAGTTTGTCTCGCTCGTGAGCGCCAAAATGCTAAAATGAAACGTTGCACTCTCTCTCCTCCAAGGAAGGTGCTAGGCAGGAATTGTCTTGCTGGTCCTCACTTGCCCTGGCAGTCATTGCAGATAAACAGCAAGACTGGGGCTCTGCTCTTTCCTAGCCTTGCAAACAGCCAAAGCAGTTTGTCTCGCTCGTGAGCGCCAAAATGCTAAAATGAAACGTTGCACTCTCTCTCCTCCAAGGAAGGTGCTAGGCAGGAATTGTCTTGCTGGTCCTCACTTGCCCTGGCAGTCATTGCAGATACACAGCAAGACTCGGGCTCTGCTCTTTCCTAGCCTTGCAAACAGCCAAAGCAGTTTGTCTCGCTCGTGAGCGCCAAAATGCTAAAATGAAACGTTGCACTCTCTCTCCTCCAAGGAAGGTGCTAGGCAGGAATTGTCTTGCTGGTCCTCACTTGCCCTGGCAGTCATTGCAGATAAACAGCAAGACTGGGGCTCTGCTCTTTCCTAGCCTTGCAAACAGCCAAAGCAGTTTCTCTCGCTCGTGAGCGCCAAAATGCTAAAATGAAACGTTGCACTCTCTCTCCTCCAAGGAAGGTGCTAGGCAGGAATTGTCTTGCTGGTCCTCACTTGCCCTGGCAGTCATTGCAGATAAACAGCAAGACTCGGGCTCTGCTCTTTCCTAGCCTTGCAAACAGCCAAAGCAGTTTGTCTCGCTCGTGAGCGCCAAAATGCTAAAATGAAACGTTGCACTCTCTCTCCTCCAAGGAAGGTGCTAGGCAGGAATTGTCTTGCTGGTCCTCACTTGCCCTGGCAGTCATTGCAGATAAACAGCAAGACTCGGGCTCTGCTCTTTCCTAGCCTTGCAAACAGCCAAAGCAGTTTGTCTCGCTCGTGAGCGCCAAAATGCTAAAATGAAACGTTGCACTCTCTCTCCTCCAAGGAAGGTGCTAGGCAGGAATTGTCTTGCTGGTCCTCACTTGCCCTGGCAGTCATTGCAGATAAACAGCAAGACTCGGGCTCTGCTCTTTCCTAGCCTTGCAAACAGCCAAAGCAGTTTGTCTCGCTCGTGAGCGCCAAAATGCTAAAATGAAACGTTGCACTCTCTCTCCTCCAAGGAAGGTGCTAGGCAGGAATTGTCTTGCTGGTCCTCACTTGCCCTGGCAGTCATTGCAGATAAACAGCAAGACTGGGGCTCTGCTCTTTCCTACCCTTGCAAAAAGCCAAAGCAGTTTGTCTCGCTCGTGAGCGCCAAAATGCTAAAATGAAACGTTGCACTCTCTCTCCTCCAAGGAAGGTGCTAGGCAGGAATTGTCTTGCTGGTCCTCACTTGCCCTGGCAGTCATTGCAGATAAACAGCAAGACTCGGGCTCTGCTCTTTCCTAGCCTTGCAAACAGCCAAAGCAGTTTGTCTCGCTCGTGAGCGCCAAAATGCTAAAATGAAACGTTGCACTCTCTCTCCTCCAAGGAAGGTGCTACGCAGGAATTGTCTTGCTGGTCCTCACTTGCCCTGGCAGTCATTGCAGATAAACAGCAAGACTCGGGCTCTGCTCTTTCCTAGCCTTGCAAACAGCCAAAGCAGTTTGTCTCGCTCGTGAGCGCCAAAATGCTAAAATGAAACGTTGCACTCTCTCTCCTCCAAGGAAGGTGCTAGGCAGGAATTGTCTTGCTGGTCCTCACTTGCCCTGGCAGTCATTGCAGATAAACAGCAAGACTCGGGCTCTGCTCTTTCCTAGCCTTGCAAACAGCCAAAGCAGTTTGTCTCGCTCGTGAGCGCCAAAATGCTAAAATGAAACGTTGCACTCTCTCTCCTCCAAGGAAGGTGCTAGGCAGGAATTGTCTTGCTGGTCCTCACTTGCCCTGACAGTCATTGCAGATAAACAGCAAGACTGGGGCTCTGCTCTTTCCTAGCCTTGCAAACAGCCAAAGCAGTTTGTCTCGCTCGTGAGCGCCAAAATGCTAAAATGAAACGTTGCACTCTCTCTCCTCCAAGGAAGGTGCTAGGCAGGAATTGTCTTGCTGGTCCTCACTTGCCCTGGCAGTCATTGCAGATAAACAGGAAGACTCGGGCTCTGCTCTTTCCTAGCCTTGCAAACAGGCACTCTGCTTTTTCTCACTCTTGCTCTCCAAAAAGCAAAATGAAACGTTGCACTCTCTCTCCTCCAAGGAAGGTGCTAGGCAGGAATTGTCTTGCTGGTCCTCACTTGCCCTGGCAGTCATTGCAGATAAACAGCAAGACTGGGGCTCTGCTCTTTCCTACCCTTGCAAAAAGCCAAAGCAGTTTGTCTCGCTCGTGAGCGCCAAAATGCTAAAATGAAACGTTGCACTCTCTCTCCTCCAAGGAAGGTGCTAGGCAGGAATTGTCTTGCTGGTCCTCACTTGCCCTGGCAGTCATTGCAGATAAACAGCAAGACTCGGGCTCTGCTCTTTCCTAGCCTTGCAAACAGCCAAAGCAGTTTGTCTCGCTCGTGAGCGCCAAAATGCTAAAATGAAACGTTGCACTCTCTCTCCTCCAAGGAAGGTGCTACGCAGGAATTGTCTTGCTGGTCCTCACTTGCCCTGGCAGTCATTGCAGATAAACAGCAAGACTCGGGCTCTGCTCTTTCCTAGCCTTGCAAACAGCCAAAGCAGTTTGTCTCGCTCGTGAGCGCCAAAATGCTAAAATGAAACGTTGCACTCTCTCTCCTCCAAGGAAGGTGCTAGGCAGGAATTGTCTTGCTGGTCCTCACTTGCCCTGGCAGTCATTGCAGATAAACAGCAAGACTCGGGCTCTGCTCTTTCCTAGCCTTGCAAACAGCCAAAGCAGTTTGTCTCGCTCGTGAGCGCCAAAATGCTAAAATGAAACGTTGCACTCTCTCTCCTCCAAGGAAGGTGCTAGGCAGGAATTGTCTTGCTGGTCCTCACTTGCCCTGACAGTCATTGCAGATAAACAGCAAGACTGGGGCTCTGCTCTTTCCTAGCCTTGCAAACAGCCAAAGCAGTTTGTCTCGCTCGTGAGCGCCAAAATGCTAAAATGAAACGTTGCACTCTCTCTCCTCCAAGGAAGGTGCTAGGCAGGAATTGTCTTGCTGGTCCTCACTTGCCCTGGCAGTCATTGCAGATAAACAGGAAGACTCGGGCTCTGCTCTTTCCTAGCCTTGCAAACAGGCACTCTGCTTTTTCTCACTCTTGCTCTCCAAAAAGCAAAATGAAACGTTGCACTCTCTCTCCTCCAAGGAAGGTGCTAGGCAGGAATTGTCTTGCTGGTCCTCACTTGCCCTGGCAGTCATTGCAGATAAACAGCAAGACTCGGGCTCTGCTCTTACCTAGCCTTGCAAACAGGCAAAGCAGTTTGTCTCGCTCGTGAGCGCCAAAATGCTAAAATGAAACGTTGCACTCTCTCTCCTCCAAGGAAGGTGCTAGGCAGGAATTGTCTTGCTGGTCCTCACTTGCCCTGGCAGTCATTGCAGATAAACAGCAAGACTCGGGCTCTGCTCTTTCCTAGCCTTGCAAACAGCCAAAGCAGTTTGTCTCGCTCGTGAGCGCCAAAATGCTAAAATGAAACGTTGCACTCTCTCTCCTCCAAGGAAGGTGCTAGGCAGGAATTGTCTTGCTGGTCCTCACTTGCCCTGGCAGTCATTGCAGATAAACAGCAAGACTCGGGCTCTGCTCTTTCCTAGCCTTGCAAACAGCCAAAGCAGTTTGTCTCGCTCGTGAGCGCCAAAATGCTAAAATGAAACGTTGCACTCTCTCTCCTCCAAGGAAGGTGCTAGGCAGGAATTGTCTTGCTGGTCCTCACTTGCCCTGGCAGTCATTGCAGATAAACAGCAAGACTCGGGCTCTGCTCTTTCCTAGCCTTGCAAACAGGCACTCTGCTTTTCTCACTCTCGCTCTCCAAAAAGCAAAATGAAACGTTGCACTCTCTCTCCTCCAAGGAAGGTGCTAGGCAGGAATTGTCTTGCTGGTCCTCACTTGCCCTGGCAGTCATTGCAGATAAACAGCAAGACTCGGGCTCTGCTCTTTCCTAGCCTTGCAAACAGCCAAAGCAGTTTGTCTCGCTCGTGAGCGCCAAAATGCTAAAATGAAACGTTGCACTCTCTCTCCTCCAAGGAAGGTGCTAGGCAGGAATTGTCTTGCTGGTCCTCACTTGCCCTGGCAGTCATTGCAGATAAACAGCAAGACTCGGGCTCTGCTCTTTCCTAGCCTTGCAAACAGCCAAAGCAGTTTGTCTCGCTCGTGAGCGCCAAAATGCTAAAATGAAACGTTGCACTCTCTCTCCTCCAAGGAAGGTGCTAGGCAGGAATTGTCTTGCTGGTCCTCACTTGCCCTGGCAGTCATTGCAGATAAACAGCAAGACTCGGGCTCTGCTCTTTCCTAGCCTTGCAAACAGCCAAAGCAGTTTGTCTCGCTCGTGAGCGCCAAAATGCTAAAATGAAACGTTGCACTCTCTCTCCTCCAAGGAAGGTGCTAGGCAGGAATTGTCTTGCTGGTCCTCACTTGCCCTGGCAGTCATTGCAGATAAACAGCAAGACTCGGGCTCTGCTCTTTCCTAGCCTTGCAAACAGCCAAAGCAGTTTGTCTCGCTCGTGAGCGCCAAAATGCTAAAATGAAACGTTGCACTCTCTCTCCTCCAAGGAAGGTGCTAGGCAGGAATTGTCTTGCTGGTCCTCACTTGCCCTGGCAGTCATTGCAGATAAACAGCAAGACTGGGGCTCTGCTCTTTCCTAGCCTTGCAAACAGCCAAAGCAGTTTGTCTCGCTCGTGAGCGCCAAAATGCTAAAATGAAACGTTGCACTCTCTCTCCTCCAAGGAAGGTGCTAGGCAGGAATTGTCTTGCTGGTCCTCACTTGCCCTGGCAGTCATTGCAGATAAACAGCAAGACTCGGGCTCTGCTCTTTCCTAGCCTTGCAAACAGGCACTCTGCTTTTTCTCACTCTCGCTCTCCAAAAAGCAAAATGAAACGTTGCACTCTCTCTCCTCCAAGGAAGGTGCTAGGCAGGAATTGTCTTGCTGGTCCTCACTTGCCCTGGCAGTCATTGCAGATAAACAGCAAGACTCGGGCTCTGCTCTTACCTAGCCTTGCAAACAGGCAAAGCAGTTTGTCTCCCTCGTGAGCGCCAAAATGCTAAAATGAAACGTTGCACTCTCTCTCCTCCAAGGAAGGTGCTAGGCAGGAATTGTCTTGCTGGTCCTCACTTGCCCTGGCAGTCATTGCAGATAAACAGCAAGACTCGGGCTCTGCTCTTTCCTAGCCTTGCAAACAGCCAAAGCAGTTTGTCTCGCTCGTGAGCGCCAAAATGCTAAAATGAAACGTTGCACTCTCTCTCCTCCAAGGAAGGTGCTAGGCAGGAATTGTCTTGCTGGTCCTCACTTGCCCTGGCAGTCATTGCAGATAAACAGCAAGACTCGGGCTCTGCTCTTTCCTAGCCTTGCAAACAGGCACTCTGCTTTTTTTCACTCTCGCTCTCCAAAAAGCAAAATGAAACGTTGCACTGTCTCTCCTCCAAGGAAGGTGCTAGGCAGGAATTGTCTTGCTGGTCCTCACTTGCCCTGGCAGTCATTGCAGATAAACAGCAAGACTCGGGCTCTGCTCTTTCCTAGCCTTGCAAACAGCCAAAGCAGTTTGTCTCGCTCGTGAGTGCCAAAATGCTAAAATGAAACGTTGCACTCTCTCTCCTCCAAGGAAGGTGCTAGGCAGGAATTGTCTTGCTGGTCCTCACTTGCCCTGGCAGTCATTGCAGATAAACAGCAAGACTCGGGCTCTGCTCTTTCCTAGCCTTGCAAACAGCCAAAGCAGTTTGTCTCGCTCGTGAGCGCCAAAATGCTAAAATGAAACGTTGCACTCTCTCTCCTCCAAGGAAGGTGCTAGGCAGGAATTGTCTTGCTGGTCCTCACTTGCCCTGGCAGTCATTGCAGATAAACAGCAAGACTCGGGCTCTGCTCTTTCCTAGCCTTGCAAACAGCCAAAGCAGTTTGTCTCGCTCGTGAGCGCCAAAATGCTAAAATGAAACGTTGCACTCTCTCTCCTCCAAGGAAGGTGCTAGGCAGGAATTGTCTTGCTGGTCCTCACTTGCCCTGGCAGTCATTGCAGATAAACAGCAAGACTGGGGCTCTGCTCTTTCCTAGCCTTGCAAACAGCCAAAGCAGTTTGTCTCCCTCGTGAGCGCCAAAATGCTAAAATGAAACGTTGCACTCTCTCTCCTCCAAGGAAGGTGCTAGGCAGGAATTGTCTTGCTGGTCCTCACTTGCCCTGGCAGTCATTGCAGATAAACAGCAAGACTGGGGCTCTGCTCTTTCCTAGCCTTGCAAACAGCCAAAGCAGTTTGTCTCGCTCGTGAGCGCCAAAATGCTAAAATGAAACGTTGCACTCTCTCTCCTCCAAGGAAGGTGCTAGGCAGGAATTGTCTTGCTGGTCCTCACTTGCCCTGGCAGTCATTGCAGATAAACAGTAAGACTGGGGCTCTGCTCTTTCCTAGCCTTGCAAACAGCCAAAGCAGTTTGTCTCGCTCGTGAGCGCCAAAATGCTAAAATGAAACGTTGCACTCTCTCTCCTCCAAGGAAGGTGCTAGGCAGGAATTGTCTTGCTGGTCCTCACTTGCCCTGGCAGTCATTGCAGATAAACAGCAAGACTCGGGCTCTGCTCTTTCCTAGCCTTGCAAACAGCCAAAGCAGTTTGTCTCGCTCGTGAGCGCCAAAATGCTAAAATGAAACGTTGCACTCTCTCTCCTCCAAGGAAGGTGCTAGGCAGGAATTGTCTTGCTGGTCCTCACTTGCCCTGGCAGTCATTGCAGATAAACAGCAAGACTCGGGCTCTGCTCTTTCCTAGCCTTGCAAACAGCCAAAGCAGTTTGTCTCGCTCGTGAGCGCCAAAATGCTAAAATGAAACGTTGCACTCTCTCTCCTCCAAGGAAGGTGCTAGGCAGGAATTGTCTTGCTGGTCCTCACTTGCCCTGGCAGTCATTGCAGATAAACAGCAAGACTCGGGCTCTGCTCTTTCCTAGCCTTGCAAACAGGCACTCTGCTTTTTCTCACTCTCGTACTCCAAAAAGCAAAATGAAACGTTGCCCTCTCTCTCCTCCAAGGAAGGTGCTAGGCAGGAATTGTCTTGCTGGTCCTCACTTGCCCTGGCAGTCATTGCAGATAAACAGCAAGACTGGGGCTCTGCTCTTTCCTAGCCTTGCAAACAGCCAAAGCAGTTTGTCTCGCTCGTGAGCGCCAAAATGCTAAAATGAAACGTTGCACTCTCTCTCCTCCAAGGAAGGTGCTAGGCAGGAATTGTCTTGCTGGTCCTCACTTGCCCTGGCAGTCATTGCAGATAAACAGCAAGACTGGGGCTCTGCTCTTTCCTAGCCTTGCAAACAGCCAAAGCAGTTTGTCTCGCTCGTGAGCGCCAAAATGCTAAAATGAAACGTTGCACTCTCTCTCCTCCAAGGAAGGTGCTAGGCAGGAATTGTCTTGCTGGTCCTCACTTGCCCTGGCAGTCATTGCAGATAAACAGCAAGACTCGGGCTCTGCTCTTTCCTAGCCTTGCAAACAGCCAAAGCAGTTTGTCTCGCTCGTGAGCGCCAAAATGCTAAAATGAAACGTTGCACTCTCTCTCCTCCAAGGAAGGTGCTAGGCAGGAATTGTCTTGCTGGTCCTCACTTGCCCTGGCAGTCATTGCAGATAAACAGCAAGACTCGGGCTCTGCTCTTTCCTAGCCTTGCAAACAGCCAAAGCAGTTTGTCTCGCTCGTGAGCGCCAAAATGCTAAAATGAAACGTTGCACTCTCTCTCCTCCAAGGAAGGTGCTACGCAGGAATTGTCTTGCTGGTCCTCACTTGCCCTGGCAGTCATTGCAGATAAACAGCAAGACTCGGGCTCTGCTCTTTCCTAGCCTTGCAAACAGCCAAAGCAGTTTGTCTCGCTCGTGAGCGCCAAAATGCTAAAATGAAACGTTGCACTCTCTCTCCTCCAAGGAAGGTGCTAGGCAGGAATTGTCTTGCTGGTCCTCACTTGCCCTGACAGTCATTGCAGATAAACAGCAAGACTGGGGCTCTGCTCTTTCCTAGCCTTGCAAACAGCCAAAGCAGTTTGTCTCGCTCGTGAGCGCCAAAATGCTAAAATGAAACGTTGCACTCTCTCTCCTCCAAGGAAGGTGCTAGGCAGGAATTGTCTTGCTGGTCCTCACTTGCCCTGGCAGTCATTGCAGATAAACAGCAAGACTCGGGCTCTGCTCTTTCCTAGCCTTGCAAACAGGCACTCTGCTTTTTCTCACTCTCGTACTCCAAAAAGCAAAATGAAACGTTGCACTCTCTCTCCTCCAAGGAAGGTGCTAGGCAGGAATTGTCTTGCTGGTCCTCACTTGCCCTGGCAGTCATTGCAGATAAACAGCAAGACTGGGGCTCTGCTCTTTCCTAGCCTTGCAAACAGCCAAAGCAGTTTGTCTCGCTCGTGAGCGCCAAAATGCTAAAATGAAACGTTGCACTCTCTCTCCTCCAAGGAAGGTGCTAGGCAGGAATTGTCTTGCTGGTCCTCACTTGCCCTGGCAGTCATTGCAGATAAACAGCAAGACTCGGGCTCTGCTCTTTCCTAGCCTTGCAAACAGCCAAAGCAGTTTGTCTCGCTCGTGAGCGCCAAAATGCTAAAATGAAACGTTGCACTCTCTCTCCTCCAAGGAAGGTGCTAGGCAGGAATTGTCTTGCTGGTCCTCACTTGCCCTGGCAGTCATTGCAGATAAACAGCAAGACTCGGGCTCTGCTCTTTCCTAGCCTTGCAAACAGCCAAAGCAGTTTGTCTCGCTCGTGAGCGCCAAAATGCTAAAATGAAACGTTGCACTCTCTCTCCTCCAAGGAAGGTGCTACGCAGGAATTGTCTTGCTGGTCCTCACTTGCCCTGGCAGTCATTGCAGATAAACAGCAAGACTCGGGCTCTGCTCTTTCCTAGCCTTGCAAACAGCCAAAGCAGTTTGTCTCGCTCGTGAGCGCCAAAATGCTAAAATGAAACGTTGCACTCTCTCTCCTCCAAGGAAGGTGCTAGGCAGGAATTGTCTTGCTGGTCCTCACTTGCCCTGGCAGTCATTGCAGATAAACAGCAAGACTCGGGCTCTGCTCTTTCCTAGCCTTGCAAACAGCCAAAGCAGTTTGTCTCGCTCGTGAGCGCCAAAATGCTAAAATGAAACGTTGCACTCTCTCTCCTCCAAGGAAGGTGCTAGGCAGGAATTGTCTTGCTGGTCCTCACTTGCCCTGACAGTCATTGCAGATAAACAGCAAGACTGGGGCTCTGCTCTTTCCTAGCCTTGCAAACAGCCAAAGCAGTTTGTCTCGCTCGTGAGCGCCAAAATGCTAAAATGAAACGTTGCACTCTCTCTCCTCCAAGGAAGGTGCTAGGCAGGAATTGTCTTGCTGGTCCTCACTTGCCCTGGCAGTCATTGCAGATAAACAGCAAGACTCGGGCTCTGCTCTTTCCTAGCCTTGCAAACAGGCACTCTGCTTTTTCTCACTCTTGCTCTCCAAAAAGCAAAATGAAACGTTGCACTCTCTCTCCTCCAAGGAAGGTGCTAGGCAGGAATTGTCTTGCTGGTCCTCACTTGCCCTGGCAGTCATTGCAGATAAACAGCAAGACTCGGGCTCTGCTCTTTCCTAGCCTTGCAAACAGCCAAAGCAGTTTGTCTCGCTCGTGAGCGCCAAAATGCTAAAATGAAACGTTGCACTCTCTCTCCTCCAAGGAAGGTGCTAGGCAGGAATTGTCTTGCTGGTCCTCACTTGCCCTGGCAGTCATTGCAGATAAACAGCAAGACTCGGGCTCTGCTCTTTCCTAGCCTTGCAAACAGCCAAAGCAGTTTGTCTCGCTCGTGAGCGCCAAAATGCTAAAATGAAACGTTGCACTCTCTCTCCTCCAAGGAAGGTGCTAGGCAGGAATTGTCTTGCTGGTCCTCACTTGCCCTGACAGTCATTGCAGATAAACAGCAAGACTGGGGCTCTGCTCTTTCCTAGCCTTGCAAACAGCCAAAGCAGTTTGTCTCGCTCGTGAGCGCCAAAATGCTAAAATGAAACGTTGCACTCTCTCTCCTCCAAGGAAGGTGCTAGGCAGGAATTGTCTTGCTGGTCCTCACTTGCCCTGGCAGTCATTGCAGATAAACAGCAAGACTCGGGCTCTGCTCTTTCCTAGCCTTGCAAACAGGCACTCTGCTTTTTCTCACTCTTGCTCTCCAAAAAGCAAAATGAAACGTTGCACTCTCTCTCCTCCAAGGAAGGTGCTAGGCAGGAATTGTCTTGCTGGTCCTCACTTGCCCTGGCAGTCATTGCAGATAAACAGCAAGACTCGGGCTCTGCTCTTTCCTAGCCTTGCAAACAGCCAAAGCAGTTTGTCTCGCTCGTGAGCGCCAAAATGCTAAAATGAAACGTTGCACTCTCTCTCCTCCAAGGAAGGTGCTAGGCAGGAATTGTCTTGCTGGTCCTCACTTGCCCTGGCAGTCATTGCAGATAAACAGCAAGACTCGGGCTCTGCTCTTTCCTAGCCTTGCAAACAGCCAAAGCAGTTTGTCTCGCTCGTGAGCGCCAAAATGCTAAAATGAAACGTTGCACTCTCTCTCCTCCAAGGAAGGTGCTAGGCAGGAATTGTCTTGCTGGTCCTCACTTGCCCTGACAGTCATTGCAGATAAACAGCAAGACTGGGGCTCTGCTCTTTCCTAGCCTTGCAAACAGCCAAAGCAGTTTGTCTCGCTCGTGAGCGCCAAAATGCTAAAATGAAACGTTGCACTCTCTCTCCTCCAAGGAAGGTGCTAGGCAGGAATTGTCTTGCTGGTCCTCACTTGCCCTGGCAGTCATTGCAGATAAACAGCAAGACTCGGGCTCTGCTCTTTCCTAGCCTTGCAAACAGGCACTCTGCTTTTTCTCACTCTTGCTCTCCAAAAAGCAAAATGAAACGTTGCACTCTCTCTCCTCCAAGGAAGGTGCTAGGCAGGAATTGTCTTGCTGGTCCTCACTTGCCCTGGCAGTCATTGCAGATAAACAGCAAGACTCGGGCTCTGCTCTTTCCTAGCCTTGCAAACAGCCAAAGCAGTTTGTCTCGCTCGTGAGCGCCAAAATGCTAAAATGAAACGTTGCACTCTCTCTCCTCCAAGGAAGGTGCTAGGCAGGAATTGTCTTGCTGGTCCTCACTTGCCCTGGCAGTCATTGCAGATAAACAGCAAGACTCGGGCTCTGCTCTTTCCTAGCCTTGCAAACAGCCAAAGCAGTTTGTCTCGCTCGTGAGCGCCAAAATGCTAAAATGAAACGTTGCACTCTCTCTCCTCCAAGGAAGGTGCTAGGCAGGAATTGTCTTGCTGGTCCTCACTTGCCCTGACAGTCATTGCAGATAAACAGCAAGACTGGGGCTCTGCTCTTTCCTAGCCTTGCAAACAGCCAAAGCAGTTTGTCTCGCTCGTGAGCGCCAAAATGCTAAAATGAAACGTTGCACTCTCTCTCCTCCAAGGAAGGTGCTAGGCAGGAATTGTCTTGCTGGTCCTCACTTGCCCTGGCAGTCATTGCAGATAAACAGCAAGACTCGGGCTCTGCTCTTTCCTAGCCTTGCAAACAGGCACTCTGCTTTTTCTCACTCTTGCTCTCCAAAAAGCAAAATGAAACGTTGCACTCTCTCTCCTCCAAGGAAGGTGCTAGGCAGGAATTGTCTTGCTGGTCCTCACTTGCCCTGGCAGTCATTGCAGATAAACAGCAAGACTCGGGCTCTGCTCTTTCCTAGCCTTGCAAACAGCCAAAGCAGTTTGTCTCGCTCGTGAGCGCCAAAATGCTAAAATGAAACGTTGCACTCTCTCTCCTCCAAGGAAGGTGCTAGGCAGGAATTGTCTTGCTGGTCCTCACTTGCCCTGGCAGTCATTGCAGATAAACAGCAAGACTCGGGCTCTGCTCTTTCCTAGCCTTGCAAACAGCCAAAGCAGTTTGTCTCGCTCGTGAGCGCCAAAATGCTAAAATGAAACGTTGCACTCTCTCTCCTCCAAGGAAGGTGCTAGGCAGGAATTGTCTTGCTGGTCCTCACTTGCCCTGGCAGTCATTGCAGATAAACAGCAAGACTCGGGCTCTGCTCTTTCCTAGCCTTGCAAACAGCCAAAGCAGTTTGTCTCGCTCGTGAGCGCCAAAATGCTAAAATGAAACGTTGCACTCTCTCTCCTCCAAGGAAGGTGCTAGGCAGGAATTGTCTTGCTGGTCCTCACTTGCCCTGGCAGTCATTGCAGATAAACAGCAAGACTCGGGCTCTGCTCTTTCCTAGCCTTGCAAACAGCCAAAGCAGTTTGTCTCGCTCGTGAGCGCCAAAATGCTAAAATGAAACGTTGCACTCTCTCTCCTCCAAGGAAGGTGCTAGGCAGGAATTGTCTTGCTGGTCCTCACTTGCCCTGGCAGTCATTGCAGATAAACAGCAAGACTGGGGCTCTGCTCTTTCCTAGCCTTGCAAACAGCCAAAGCAGTTTGTCTCGCTCGTGAGCGCCAAAATGCTAAAATGAAACGTTGCACTCTCTCTCCTCCAAGGAAGGTGCTAGGCAGGAATTGTCTTGCTGGTCCTCACTTGCCCTGGCAGTCATTGCAGATAAACAGCAAGACTCGGGCTCTGCTCTTTCCTAGCCTTGCAAACAGGCACTCTGCTTTTTCTCACTCTCGCTCTCCAAAAAGCAAAATGAAACGTTGCACTCTCTCTCCTCCAAGGAAGGTGCTAGGCAGGAATTGTCTTGCTGGTCCTCACTTGCCCTGGCAGTCATTGCAGATAAACAGCAAGACTCGGGCTCTGCTCTTACCTAGCCTTGCAAACAGGCAAAGCAGTTTGTCTCCCTCGTGAGCGCCAAAATGCTAAAATGAAACGTTGCACTCTCTCTCCTCCAAGGAAGGTGCTAGGCAGGAATTGTCTTGCTGGTCCTCACTTGCCCTGGCAGTCATTGCAGATAAACAGCAAGACTCGGGCTCTGCTCTTTCCTAGCCTTGCAAACAGCCAAAGCAGTTTGTCTCGCTCGTGAGCGCCAAAATGCTAAAATGAAACGTTGCACTCTCTCTCCTCCAAGAAGGTGCTAGGCAGGAATTGTCTTGCTGGTCCTCACTTGCCCTGGCAGTCATTGCAGATAAACAGCAAGACTCGGGCTCTGCTCTTTCCTAGCCTTGCAAACAGGCACTCTGCTTTTCTCACTCTCGCTCTCCAAAAAGCAAAATGAAACGTTGCACTCTCTCTCCTCCAAGGAAGGTGCTAGGCAGGAATTGTCTTGCTGGTCCTCACTTGCCCTGGCAGTCATTGCAGATAAACAGCAAGACTCGGGCTCTGCTCTTTCCTAGCCTTGCAAACAGCCAAAGCAGTTTGTCTCGCTCGTGAGTGCCAAAATGCTAAAATGAAACGTTGCACTCTCTCTCCTCCAAGGAAGGTGCTAGGCAGGAATTGTCTTGCTGGTCCTCACTTGCCCTGGCAGTCATTGCAGATAAACAGCAAGACTCGGGCTCTGCTCTTTCCTAGCCTTGCAAACAGCCAAAGCAGTTTGTCTCGCTCGTGAGCGCCAAAATGCTAAAATGAAACGTTGCACTCTCTCTCCTCCAAGGAAGGTGCTAGGCAGGAATTGTCTTGCTGGTCCTCACTTGCCCTGGCAGTCATTGCAGATAAACAGCAAGACTCGGGCTCTGCTCTTTCCTAGCCTTGCAAACAGCCAAAGCAGTTTGTCTCGCTCGTGAGCGCCAAAATGCTAAAATGAAACGTTGCACTCTCTCTCCTCCAAGGAAGGTGCTAGGCAGGAATTGTCTTGCTGGTCCTCACTTGCCCTGGCAGTCATTGCAGATAAACAGCAAGACTCGGGCTCTGCTCTTTCCTAGCCTTGCAAACAGGCACTCTGCTTTTCTCACTCTCGCTCTCCAAAAAGCAAAATGAAACGTTGCACTCTCTCTCCTCCAAGGAAGGTGCTAGGCAGGAATTGTCTTGCTGGTCCTCACTTGCCCTGGCAGTCATTGCAGATAAACAGCAAGACTCGGGCTCTGCTCTTTCCTAGCCTTGCAAACAGCCAAAGCAGTTTGTCTCGCTCGTGAGTGCCAAAATGCTAAAATGAAACGTTGCACTCTCTCTCCTCCAAGGAAGGTGCTAGGCAGGAATTGTCTTGCTGGTCCTCACTTGCCCTGGCAGTCATTGCAGATAAACAGCAAGACTCGGGCTCTGCTCTTTCCTAGCCTTGCAAACAGCCAAAGCAGTTTGTCTCGCTCGTGAGCGCCAAAATGCTAAAATGAAACGTTGCACTCTCTCTCCTCCAAGGAAGGTGCTAGGCAGGAATTGTCTTGCTGGTCCTCACTTGCCCTGGCAGTCATTGCAGATAAACAGCAAGACTCGGGCTCTGCTCTTCCTAGCCTTGCAAACAGCCAAAGCAGTTTGTCTCGCTCGTGAGCGCCAAAATGCTAAAATGAAACGTTGCACTCTCTCTCCTCCAAGGAAGGTGCTAGGCAGGAATTGTCTTGCTGGTCCTCACTTGCCCTGGCAGTCATTGCAGATAAACAGCAAGACTCGGGCTCTGCTCTTTCCTAGCCTTGCAAACAGCCAAAGCAGTTTGTCTCGCTCGTGAGCGCCAAAATGCTAAAATGAAACGTTGCACTCTCTCTCCTCCAAGGAAGGTGCTAGGCAGGAATTGTCTTGCTGGTCCTCACTTGCCCTGGCAGTCATTGCAGATAAACAGCAAGACTGGGCTCTGCTCTTTCCTAGCCTTGCAAACAGCCAAAGCAGTTTGTCTCGCTCGTGAGCGCCAAAATGCTAAAATGAAACGTTGCACTCTCTCTCCTCCAAGGAAGGTGCTAGGCAGGAATTGTCTTGCTGGTCCTCACTTGCCCTGGCAGTCATTGCAGATAAACAGCAAGACTCGGGCTCTGCTCTTTCCTAGCCTTGCAAACAGCCAAAGCAGTTTGTCTCGCTCGTGAGCGCCAAAATGCTAAAATGAAACGTTGCACTCTCTCTCCTCCAAGGAAGGTGCTAGGCAGGAATTGTCTTGCTGGTCCTCACTTGCCCTGGCAGTCATTGCAGATAAACAGCAAGACTCGGGCTCTGCTCTTTCCTAGCCTTGCAAACAGCCAAAGCAGTTTGTCTCGCTCGTGAGCGCCAAAATGCTAAAATGAAACGTTGCACTCTCTCTCCTCCAAGGAAGGTGCTAGGCAGGAATTGTCTTGCTGGTCCTCACTTGCCCTGGCAGTCATTGCAGATAAACAGCAAGACTCGGGCTCTGCTCTTTCCTAGCCTTGCAAACAGCCAAAGCAGTTTGTCTCGCTCGTGAGCGCCAAAATGCTAAAATGAAACGTTGCACTCTCTCTCCTCCAAGGAAGGTGCTAGGCAGGAATTGTCTTGCTGGTCCTCACTTGCCCTGGCAGTCATTGCAGATAAACAGCAAGAGTGGGGCTCTGCTCTTTCCTAGCCTTGCAAACAGCCAAAGCAGTTTGTCTCGCTCGTGAGCGCCAAAATGCTAAAATGAAACGTTGCACTCTCTCTCCTCCAAGGAAGGTGCTAGGCAGGAATTGTCTTGCTGGTCCTCACTTGCCCTGGCAGTCATTGCAGATAAACAGCAAGACTCGGGCTCTGCTCTTTCCTAGCCTTGCAAACAGCCAAAGCAGTTTGTCTCGCTCGTGAGCGCCAAAATGCTAAAATGAAACGTTGCACTCTCTCTCCTCCAAGGAAGGTGCTAGGCAGGAATTGTCTTGCTGGTCCTCACTTGCCCTGGCAGTCATTGCAGATAAACAGCAAGACTCGGGCTCTGCTCTTTCCTAGCCTTGCAAACAGCCAAAGCAGTTTGTCTCGCTCGTGAGCGCCAAAATGCTAAAATGAAACGTTGCACTCTCTCTCCTCCAAGGAAGGTGCTAGGCAGGAATTGTCTTGCTGGTCCTCACTTGCCCTGGCAGTCATTGCAGATAAACAGCAAGACTCGGGCTCTGCTCTTTCCTAGCCTTGCAAACAGGCACTCTGCTTTTTCTCACTCTCGTACTCCAAAAAGCAAAATGAAACGTTGCACTCTCTCTCCTCCAAGGAAGGTGCTAGGCAGGAATTGTCTTGCTGGTCCTCACTTGCCCTGGCAGTCATTGCAGATAAACAGCAAGACTGGGGCTCTGCTCTTTCCTAGCCTTGCAAACAGCCAAAGCAGTTTGTCTCGCTCGTGAGCGCCAAAATGCTAAAATGAAACGTTGCACTCTGTCTCCTCCAAGGAAGGTGCTAGGCAGGAATTGTCTTGCTGGTCCTCACTTGCCCTGGCAGTCATTGCAGATAAACAGCAAGACTCGGGCTCTGCTCTTTCCTAGCCTTGCAAACAGCCAAAGCAGTTTGTCTCGCTCGTGAGCGCCAAAATGCTAAAATGAAACGTTGCACTCTCTCTCCTCCAAGGAAGGTGCTAGGCAGGAATTGTCTTGCTGGTCCTCACTTGCCCTGGCAGTCATTGCAGATAAACAGCAAGACTCGGGCTCTGCTCTTTCCTAGCCTTGCAAACAGCCAAAGCAGTTTGTCTCGCTCGTGAGCGCCAAAATGCTAAAATGAAACGTTGCACTCTCTCTCCTCCAAGGAAGGTGCTAGGCAGGAATTGTCTTGCTGGTCCTCACTTGCCCTGGCAGTCATTGCAGATAAACAGCAAGACTGGGGCTCTGCTCTTTCCTAGCCTTGCAAACAGCCAAAGCAGTTTGTCTCGCTCGTGAGCGCCAAAATGCTAAAATGAAACGTTGCACTCTCTCTCCTCCAAGGAAGGTGCTAGGCAGGAATTGTCTTGCTGGTCCTCACTTGCCCTGGCAGTCATTGCAGATAAACAGCAAGACTCGGGCTCTGCTCTTTCCTAGCCTTGCAAACAGCCAAAGCAGTTTGTCTCGCTCGTGAGCGCCAAAATGCTAAAATGAAACGTTGCACTCTCTCTCCTCCAAGGAAGGTGCTAGGCAGGAATTGTCTTGCTGGTCCTCACTTGCCCTGGCAGTCATTGCAGATAAACAGCAAGACTCGGGCTCTGCTCTTTCCTAGCCTTGCAAACAGCCAAAGCAGTTTGTCTCGCTCGTGAGCGCCAAAATGCTAAAATGAAACGTTGCACTCTCTCTCCTCCAAGGAAGGTGCTACGCAGGAATTGTCTTGCTGGTCCTCACTTGCCCTGGCAGTCATTGCAGATAAACAGCAAGACTCGGGCTCTGCTCTTTCCTAGCCTTGCAAACAGCCAAAGCAGTTTGTCTCGCTCGTGAGCGCCAAAATGCTAAAATGAAACGTTGCACTCTCTCTCCTCCAAGGAAGGTGCTAGGCAGGAATTGTCTTGCTGGTCCTCACTTGCCCTGGCAGTCATTGCAGATAAACA